>NC_088241.1:12907734-12912734 GCF_036934945.1 Oncorhynchus masou masou | reverse complement strand
CATATAGCATGGCTGTGTCCCAATCCAAAGGCAGCTGCCTGCAACCTATTGGCTTAAAAAGGCACCTACCTTTGTTGGTATCATTTTTGCCAGAAGGTAACTGAAAAGGAATTTGAGACGGGATTTGAAGGCAGAATCTAGCGAGATAACGCATAACATTTTTTAAAATTGTATCCACTGTAGTAGCGTTGAACAGTACAAAGCCCTTTGAGATCCTCAAAAAGTTCTACAGCTGCACCATTGAGAGCATCTTGACTGGCTGCGTCACCGCTTGGTATAGTAACTGCTTGGCATCTGAGTGCAAGGCGGAGTGCATATGGCCCAGTACATCACAGGGGCCGAGCTCCCTGCCTTCCAGGACCACTATACAAGGCGGTGTCAGAGAAAGGCCCTAAAAACTGTCAAAGACACCAGCCACCCAAGTCATAGACTGTTCTCTCTGCTAACGCACGGCAAGCAGTACCGATGTGCCAAGTCTGGAACCACCAGGACCCTGAACAGCTTATATCCCCAAGCCATATATAGTTAGCTAAATCGTTAACCAATAGCTACCCGGACTATCTGATTGACCATTTTTGCAGTATCTCCTTTGACTCATCACATACGTGTTGCTGTTTCTGTTTATTATCCATCCTGTTGCCTAGTCACTTCATCCCTACCTATATGTTTACCTCTACCTCATTTACATTTCACCCCTGCACATCCACTCTGTACTGGTCAGGCAGGTCACCCGTGATTCAAGTCAGTATTCGATGTCCATCCATGTCTGAGGACGTTGAGAGATGACATGGAAACCGGCTACTAGGGGCAACAGTGAGGCTGTTACTTTCAATTAGGATTCAGTTTTGCTAGGGCGTTGTGGACGGGGATGGCGGAGAGGTGTAAGCATCTGCCTATGGTTCCAAAAGTTAACCCTCACCTTAACCCTTCAGAGTTAATGCCTAACCTTAAGCATTCAGAGTTAATGCCTAACCTTAAGCATTCAGAGTTAATGCCTAACCTTAAGCATTCAGAGTTAATGCCTAACCTTAAGAATTCAGAGTTAATGCCTAACCTTAACTATTTAGAGTTATTGCCTAACCTTAAGAATTCAGAGTTAATGCCTAACCTTAAGAATTCAGAGTTAATGCCTAACCTTAAGCATTCAGAGTTAATGCCTAACCTTAACCATTTAGAGTTAATGCCTAACCTTAAGCATTCAGAGTTAATGCCTAACCTTAAGCATTCAGAGTTAATGCCTAACCTTAAGCATTCAGAGTTAATGCCTAACCTTAACTATTTAGAGTTAATGCCTAACCTTAAGAATTCAGAGTTAATTAATGAATTCAGAGTTAATAACCTTAAGAATTCAGAGTTAATAACCATTCAGAGTTAATGCCATTTAGAGTTAAACCTTAAGAATTCAGAGTTAATGCCTAACCTTAAGCATTCAGAGTTAATGCCTAACCTTAACCATTTAGAGTTAATGCCTAACCTTAACCATTCAGAGTTAATGCCTAACCTTAAGAATTCAGAGTTAATGCCTAACCTTAAGCATTCAGAGTTAATGCCTAACCTTAAGCATTCAGAGTTAATGCCTAACCTTAAGCATTCAGAGTTAATGCCGAACCTTAAAAATTCAGAGTTAATGCCTAACCTTAAGAATTCAGAGTTAATGCCTAACCTTAAGCATTCAGAGTTAATGCCTAACCTTAAGAATTCAGAGTTAATGCCTAACCTTAACCATTCAGAGTTAATGCCTAACCTTAAGAATTCAGAGTTAATGCCTAACCTAACCTTAAGCATTCAGAGTTAATGCCTAACCTTAACCATTCAGAGTTAATGCCTAACCTTAAGAATTCAGAGTTAATGCCTAACCTTAAGAATTCAGAGTTAATGCCTAACCTTAAGCATTCAGAGTTAATGCCTAACCTTAAGAATTCAGAGTTAATGCCTAACCTTAAGAATTCAGAGTTAATGCAGAGTTAATAACCTTAAGCATTCAGAGTTAATGCCTAACCTTAAGCATTCAGAGTTAATGCCTAACCTTAATGCCAAACCTTAAAAATTCAGAGTTAATGCCTAACCTTAATTCCTAATTTAGAGTTAATGCCTAACCTTAAGAATTCAGAGTTAATGCCTAACCTTAACAGAGTTAATTTAGAGTTAATGCTTAAGAATTCAGAGTTAAACCTTAAGAATTCAGAGTTAATGCCTAACCTTAACCATTCAGAGTTAATGCCTAACCTTAAGAATTCAGAGTTAATGCCTAACCTTAAGAATTCAGAGTTAATGCCTAACCTTAAGAATTCAGAGTTAATGCCTAACCTTAAGAATTCAGAGTTAATGCCTAACCTTAAGAATTCAGAGTTAATGCCTAACCTTAAGAATTCAGTGTTAATGCCTAACCTTAAGAATTCAGTGTTAATGCCTAAACTTAAACTTGGAATGATACAGAGAAGTAACCAAACACTTACAAATTTGACATTTGGAACATCTTTGAAATATGATATCTGAGAAACATGGATGAATGTCTAACTCTGACGTGAGACTGTGACAACACGTTGGTACTGGTACCCCGTGTATACAGCCACGTTATCGTTACTCATTGTGCATTTATTCCTTGTGTTATTATTTTTCTATTATTTCTTCTTTTCTCTCTGCATTGAAGGGAAGGGCCAGTAACTAAGCATTTCACTGTTAGTCTACACCTGTTGGTTACGAAGCATGTGACAAATAACATTTGATTTGAAACAGACTAGCCAGTGCATGATCAGGGAGTGATCAGACCAAAGCACCAGCATGGTACCAGACAATATCTCAACATGACCTCTGACACTTTCCACTCCGACCCAACCCAGGGCAAGACTTCCGCTGCTCCCTTCCTCGTCTGGTTCCCTCAATAAAGGAAGGTGGGAGGGGGGAGTGTGCAGGGGAAGCCCTCTGTCCTCCACCTGTTTCCTCCTCTATCTGTCCTTCTCCCTTTTATGATAACAGAGTGCTTCTCTCTCTCTCTCTCTCACGCACGCACGCACGCACGCACACACACACACACACACACACACACACGCGCACACGCACACGCACACAGAATTTCAACACATGACTGGCACAATGTCTGGAGGGCTGCATGCATGTTTTGTCTAGTCCAGGTATCCTACTGCCATCCCTGCACACAGCCCACGACAGGCACAATACAGAAGGAGCCCATTTCAATGTGTCTCAATTAGAGGTCGACCGATTATGATTTTTCGATACTGATACCGATTAGTCGGCCGATTTTATTTATTTATTTATTTGTAATAATGACAATTACATTTGTACAAATAATAACCAGGTGAAATTGTGTCACTTCTCTTGCGTTCATTGCACGTAGAGTCAGGGTATATGCAACATTTTGGTCCGCCTGGCTTGTTGCGAACTAATTTGCCAGAATTTTACGTAATTATGACATAACATTGAAGGTTGTGCAATGTAACAGGAATATTTAGACTTGGATGCCACCCGTTAGATAAAATACGTAACGGTTCCGTATTTCACTGAAAGAATAAACGTTTTGTTTTCGAAATGATAGTTTCCGGATTCGACCATATTAATGACCGAAGGCTCGTATTTCTGTATGTTATTATGTTATAATTAAGTCTATGATTTGATAGAGCATTCTGACTGAGCGATGGTGGGTGGAGTTGGTGGGTGGGTGCGTGACAAAAGTAAAAGATTATAGCCTCTGTCTGGACTGAGCTTAGCTAGTCATAGTCTCAGGACACACAGACAGGGACAGTTAGGGACCCATAGAAAATGCTTGATCAACATTAGACTACACAGGCCTCATAAAGACATCATTAGCATCTCCCTCAACACAGTCTCCTGGCCACTCATTTCAATCACTTCACACACACACACACACACACACACACACACACACACACACACACACACACACACACACACACACACACACACACACACACACACACACACACACACACACACACACACACACACACACACACACACACACACACACACACACACACACACACACACACACACACACACACACACACACACACGCACACATACACACACGCACACATACACACACGCACACACACACACACACACACACTATTCTAGGCCATTCTAGTTTTACAGGCTATACTTGTTTGCTTAAACAAAGAGGAGACATTGTAGCAATGTCATGTGTTTAAATTCAATTGATGGCAATGGGGATGGTATGAGAGGATGGGGAGGAGGAGGGACGAGGTAGAGGTTGGGGGAGGGGGGGGTGATGGGGGAAGGAGAAGGTGGGGGAGGAGGAGGAGGAGGAGGTGGGGAGGAGGATGATGGGGGAGAGAGGAGGTTGGGAGGAGGAGGATGGGGAGGGAGGAGGAAGCGAGGAGGCTTTTAGAGACTGTCCTTGAGGTGCACAAAGCAAACAGCTCAGAAGCACATGGACATGCTGATTAAACACCTTCAGGATGTAGTGTGTGTGTGTATGTACGAGTAAGTGTGTTTGGTGTAAGGGGTGTGTGAGCGTGAGAGAGAGAGAGAGAGAGAGAGAGATAGAGTTTGTACACACGTGTGTACATGCATGTGTGAGTGTGTGCTAAAAGTAAAAGATTACAGCTTCTAACCTCTGTTAGTGTGTGCTGTCTGGACTGAGCTCAGCTAGTCATAGTCTCAGGACACACAGACAGGGACAGTCAGGGACCCAGAGAACAGGCTTGATCAACATTAAACTACACAGGCCTCATAAAGACATCATTAGCATCTCCCTCAACACAGTCCATTGGACACTCATTTCAGTCATCTCATTAGACACGCATGCACGCACACACACACGCACGCACGCACGCACGCACACACACACAGCCTCGTTAACATGCGCAGCTGATTCACCATCTTTGAGTCTAACGACAGGTCAGAGGCCTGTGTCGTGATGGAGGACCATGTTACTGTGGTAATGGGGTCGGTGACGTTAGCGTGTGTCATGGGTCGTCTATATACCAGACAGACAC
>NC_088241.1:12885234-12902734 GCF_036934945.1 Oncorhynchus masou masou | reverse complement strand
TATATATATATATATATATATATATTGTGGCAAACCTCTTCAAGGTTTCTCCAGTAGTTCATCTACTCGGGGCATGGGGTAGGCATCAAACTTGGAGATTTCATTTACCTTCCGAAAGTTGTTACAGAACCGCAAAGACCCATCGGGCTTGGAGACCATCACAATTGGGCTAGACCACTCACTATGTGACTCTTCGATCACTCCAGCTGTCAACATTTTCTCCGCCTCTGCTCTAATCGCGGCCCGTCGAGCCTCGGGTACCCGATATGGCCTCATACTCACTTTTCTCCCTGGTAGGGAAACGATATCATGAGCCGTAACCTCAGTTCGGCCAGGTACCTCTGAAAACACATCTCTGTTCTTCTGGATCAGGGTCTTTACTTCCTGTACTTGTGCTGGGGACAGAGTGGGTGAGATATTTACTTCGGCTGTCTCCTGAGTGTGTGTGGGGTATGTGACCATTAGTGTTTCTCTCTCTCTCCATGATTTTAACAGATTTATGTGATAAATCTGTTCCTGGGGCTGTCGACCTGGCTGTCGGATCCGATAATTGACTTCTCCTGTTCTCTCCAGCACTTCATATGGTCCTTTCCATGTGGCCAGTAGTTTACACTCTACCGTGGGGATCAGTACTAACACCTTATCTCCCGGTTGAAATTCCCTCAGGGTAGCCTGCCGGTTATAAGTGTGCCGCTGGTGCTCCTGTGCTTGTCTCATGTGCTCTCTGACGATGGGCATGACTGTGGCTATCCTGTCTTGCATTGCCGTGACGTGCTCTATGACACTAATATACGGGGTAGATTGGATTCCCAGGTTTCCCGGGCGATGTCTAAGATTCCCGGGGATGCCTCCCATATACCAGCTCAAAGGGAGAAAACCCCAGCGAGGCTTGAGGAACCTCTCTAATGGCAAACATCAGATACGGCAACATGCAATCCCAGTTCTTCCCATCCTTATCGATTACCTTCCTGAGCATTGACTTCAGGGTCCGGTTGAATCTCTCGACCAGCCCGTCCGTCTGAGGATGGTAAACCGATGTCCTCAACTGTTTCACCTGCCACAGTTTACAAAGGTCCGCCATAATTCGGGACATAAAGGGGGTCCCCTGGTCGGTAAGGATCTCCTTTGGAACCTCTACCCTGGTGAACAAGAGCACTAATTCCTTTGCAATATTCTTGGAAGCTATCGTCCGAAGGGGAATGGCTTCTGGGTAGCGAGTGGCATAATCTAGAATGACCAGAATGTATTGGTGCCCTCTGGCGGATTTAGGTAGTGGGCCCACTAAATCCATCGCTATCCTCTCAAATGGTGTTTCGATTATGGGGAGTGACACTAACGGGCTTCTAACAGCTGGTCGGGGAGCTGTTAACTGGCACTCCGGGCACTCTCCACAATGCCGAGCCACTTCAGCTTGAATTCCTGGCCAGTAAAATCTCCTTACAATCCGGTCTCGGGTTTTATCGATACCAAGGTGTCCACCCAGAATGTGCCCATGAGCTAGATCCAGTACTGTCCTCCGGTACCGAGTGGGAACCAACAACTGTTCCACCACATCAACCCCTATTTTCGAGACTCTGTACACCAAACCCTTTTTCATGATGAAGTGGGGAAAACTATTAGGCATCATACCAACATTTATGGGAGTACCATCTACGACCTGCACATCTGCTCTGGCTTGCTGCAGGGTTGGATCCTGGTTTTGGGCCGTCCCAAAATTAGTCAAGGAACCTGCCAGGTCTGCGGGTTCTAGATCGTCGTCCTCTGGATTCAGACCGACCCCAGCCCCACTAGTACCGGGCTGTTCGTTATCAGCGAGGTTTGCCACTTCATCCTCCTCCTCCCCTACTAGCACTTGTGATGTTGTCCCATGGGAGACATCTTTTCCTGGCTTTGGTTGAAGGCCCCATGCTTCTTCCTGCTTGGTCAGGGTTGTTGGCTTCTCAAATATGCCATTCTTGTGGCCTAACTTCGCAAAGTTAGGAAAGTCTCTACCCAATATTACATCATATGGCATCTTTGGGACCACACCGACCTCATGATCCAGCAGACCGTCCTCTGTTTGTATGCTCACTAAGGCCGTGGGGAACAGACGGGTATCCCCATGAATGCATGTAACACTGATATCCTGTCTTGTATCCAGTTTATGATTCGGCACTAGGCTTGCAACGACCAGGGTTAGCATACTGCCGGAATCCAGCAGTGCTTCAACCTCTTTCCCTTCAACCTTCACCCTGCCCATATGTTTGTTTCTTGATCTTTCAAGTACAGTGATTACAACAGGACATGCATACCATCTTCATTTTCACCGAGGTTACATTGCATTGGCTCTTCTTTAATAGGGCAGTAGGCTGCAATATGTCCTGGTTGATTACAATTGTAACAGATAATAGGGGTTCGGGGGGAAGACCCCCTCGACACCCAGTCCCGGTTTCCGTTTTTTCCCTTAGTGTCTCGGCCTGATTCTGATTCTTTCCTCATGGCCCCTCTATATGCTGGGACAGCCTTACCCTGTCCGCTGGTTTGCCCATGCCTGGGGAACGGGAATCTTTCCTCCTGTGCCTGCTCAACTGTTCCTGCCATACAATACCGTTCAACCAGGCTCACGAGATAGTCGGCGGAAAGTACCTCGTTCTGGCCAACCCATCGTCTCACTTCTTGGGGTAGACCTCGCTGAAACTGGTTGAGTACGATGGTCTCGACGATCTCGGCGGATGACCGGGTCTCTGGTCGCAACCATTTCCGTGCCAGGTGAATCAAGTCGAACATCTGTGTTCGTGGGGGTTGTCCCGGTCGGTAGGACCACTGGTGGAAGCGGTGTGCCCTCACGGTATTGGTCACTCCCAGTCTAGTCAGGATCTCTCCCTTTAGTTTATCGTAATCCTGTGCATCTTTCAACTCCAGGTCGAAATACGCTTTTGAGCGTCCCCTGCCAGGTATGGTGCCAGAAGCCCTGCCCATTCTTCTTTTGGCCACTTCTCCCTCTCTGCCGTCCTTTCGAAGGTGGTAAGATATGCTTCCACATCATCCTGCGCTGTCATTTTTTGAAGAAAATGATTGGCCCTCCTCTGGGTGTTTGCAGCTGGTAATTGAGCCCCAATTTGGCCCGCTAGAACCTTTAGGCCTTCTCTTAACTCCCGGGTGTTTCTCTCTTGCTCTTCTCTGAGCAGCTGGTTGGTGCGGTGCTGGACCTGTAACGTGTCCTGATACATTTGCATTGCATCCTGATGAGCTATTTGTTGAGCTCTAGTTGCCTCTTGTTGGGCGGCCGCCGCTTGTAACAGGGCCCGTATGGCTCCCTCCATACTCATTTTCCTGAGAAACTGTCCTAACCAAACAAAGCCACAAAAAAAACCTGACTCCCCTTTGGAGTGCTAACTGAACATTTTTCTTTTTCTTCTACCTAACCAGTGGTATGGTTAGTCCATGCCCGCATCCTCCACCACGTGTGGCAAACCTCTTCAAGGTTAGGAGCGTTTGTCACAAACTAAGTGGTAAACTGTCACCAAATCACCCAAGAATGAGAGTTCTTTCGAACAGGACAGTACCTGTGTGTTTGTTTCTTCGTCCTGGTCCACCCAGGCCGTAGGCGAGGTCAAGGATAGCAGGGTTCGGTACACGAATCGGGTTCTCGGTAGGTCCAGGTCCAAACACCAACAGGTAAGTCCAAAACAGTCCAGCTCATACACGGTAAATCCAGCCAATCTCTATTGTCTCTTTCTCTATTGTTCATAGATCCTTCCAGCACTCTCTTCTTCTCTTCCTGGTTTTTCTTGACCCTTTATCTGTGGGTTGGCTCCACCTTCTGAGGGCTCCCCTTGCTTCTGGGACTTGTAGTTTTGGTGGTCGGCCATTTTGTGATCTGTAGTTCTGACAGGGGTGGCCATTTTAGTGATCGGGCAGAGCCCGTTTATTAGTTCTGCTCTCAGATATCTGCCATTTACCACTCGACCCCCTTCTTTGCCACAATATATTTACAACTTTCTTCGCATACCTTCGCATACCGGTTCCGGTTGGAGCGAGCGGCCGCATCTACACTTCGGTCCGCAGGTAGTATAACTTTTTATAACTTTTCATTACATTTCGTTATAGTACAACGGTTTGATTTGTCTAATCTTAGCAATTTCTTCTTAGCCAGCTACATAGCCGTCTTTGTATCAACGACAATTGCATAATTATCGTATTTCGTCGTCCTAACGTATCTGCCCAGCAGCTAGCTAAGCAGCTAGCTAACATCCACTGTCCACTAGCACTGTAGAAACTATTACACTCAACTGAACGACTCGATTAGTGTAGTGTCAGCTAGCTACATAGTTGTCTTCGTATCCAAGATAATTGTGCAGTTTAGAGTGTGTAGACTTAGAGTGATTATCTTAATTTACCGAGGTTAGCTAGCCAGCTATTTGTCGTCCTTAACGTAGGAAATGCTGCTAGCTAGCTAGCCAACAGCTAGCCAACCTCTACCGAATTGAACTCCAACTACCCGGTCAACATTCCGTCGTTCCACAGGTAGTATCACATTTTCATTTCACTTCATTACAGTACAACGGTTTGATTTGTTTGATCGTAGCTAGCCAGCTACATAGCCGTCTTTGTATCTAAGACAATTGTGTAGTCTAGAGCGATTTTCTAGGTTAGCTGGCCAGCTATTGTCGTTCTTCTAACGTAGCTAGCCAGCTAGCCCCCGAATAGCAGCACTGTAGTAACTATTACAGTACAACGGTTTGTTTTGTTTGATCGTAGCTAGCTAGCTACATAGCCGTCTTTGTATCTAAGACAATTGTGTAGCCTAGAGCGATTTTCTAGGTTAGCTGGCCAGCTATTGTCGTTCTTCTAACGTAGCTAGCCAGCTAGCCCCGAATAGCAGCACTGTAGTAACTATTACAGTACAACGGTTTGTTTTGTTTGATCGTAGCTAGCTAGCTACATAGCCGTCTTTGTATCTAAGACAATTGTGTAGCCTAGAGCGATTTTCTAGGTTAGCCAGCCAGCTATAGTCGTTCTTTTAAAGTAACGGAACGAAATCAACCTTGCTAGCTAGCCAGCTAGCCCCGAATAGCAGCACTGTAGAAACTATTACACTCGACGGAACGACTTGATTAGTGTAGTGTCAACATCGCAGCCACTACAAGCTAGCCTACTCCAGCAGTACTGTTTCATTTCAATCATTTTAGTCAATAAGATTCTTGCTACGTAAGCTTAACTTTCTGAACATTCGAGACGTGTAGTCCACTTGTCATTCCAATCTCCTTTGCATTAGCGTAGCCTCTTCTGTACCCTGTTAACTATGTGTCTATCTATCCCTGTTCTCTCTCTCTGCACAGACCATACAAACGCTCCACACCGCGTGGCCGCGGCCACCCTAATCTGGTGGTCCCAGCGCGCACGACCCACGTGGAGTTCCTGGTCTCCGGTAGCCTCTGGAACTGCCGATCTGCGGCCAACAAGGCAGAGTTCATCTCAGCCTATGCCTCCCTCCAGTCCCTCGACTTCCTGGCACTGACGGAAACATGGATCACCACAGATAACACTGCTACTCCTACTGCTCTCTCTTCGTCCGCCCACGTGTTCTCGCACACCCGAGAGCTTCTGGTCAGCGGGGTGGTGGCACCGGGATCCTCATCTCTCCCAAGTGGTCATTTCTCTCTCTCCCCTTACCCATCTATCTATCGCCTCCTTTGAATTCCATGCTGTCACAGTTACCAGCCCTTTCAAGCTTAACATTCTTATCATTTATCGCCCTCCAGGTTCCTCGGAGAGTTCATCAATGAGCTTGATGCCTTGATAAGCTCCTTTCCTGAGGACGGCTCACCTCTCACAGTCCTGGGCGACTTTAACCTCCCCACGTCTACCTTTGACTCATTCCTCTCTGCCTCCTTCTTTCCACTCCTCTCCTCTTTTGACCTCACCCTCTCACCTTCCCCCTACTCACAAGGCAGGCAATACGCTCGACCTCATCTTTACTAGATGCTGTTCTTCCACTAACCTCACTGCAACTCCCTCCAAGTCTCCGACCACTACCTTGTATCCTTTTCCCTCTCGCTCTCATCCAACACTTCCCACACTGCCCCTACTCGGATGGTATCGCGCCGTCCCAACCTTCGCTCTCTCTCCCCCGCTACTCTTTCCTCTTCCATCCTTTCATCTCTTCCCTCTGCTCATACCTTCTCCAACCTTTCTCCTGACTCTGCCTCCTCAACCCTCCTCTCTTCCCTTTCTGCATCCTTTGACTCTCTATGTCCCCTATCCTCCAGGCCGGCTCGGTCCTCCCCTCCCGCTCCGTGGCTCGATGACTCATTGCGAGCTCACAGAACAGAGCTCCGGGCAGCCGAGCGGAAATGGAGGAAAACTCGCCTCCCTGCGGACCTGGCATCCTTTCACTCCCTCCTCTCTACATTTTCCTCCTCTGTCTCTGCTGCTAAAGCCACTTTCTACCACTCTAAATTCCAAGCATCTGCCTCTAACCCTAGGAAGCTCTTTGCCACCTTCTCCTCCCTCCTGAATCCTCCCCCCCCTCCCCCCTCCTCCCTCTCTGCAGATGACTTCGTCAACCATTTTGAAAAGAAGGTCGACGACATCCGATCCTCGTTTGCTAAGTCAAACGACACCGCTGGTTCTGCTCACACTGCCCTACCCTGTGCTCTGACCTCTTTCTCCCCTCTCTCTCCAGATGAAATCTCGCTTCTTGTGACGGCCGGCCGCCCAACAACCTGCCCGCTCGACCCTATCCCCTCCTCTCTCCTCCAGACCATTTCCGGGGACCTTCTCCCTTACCTCACCTCGCTCATCAACTCATCCCTGACCGCTGGCTACGTCCCTTCCGTCTTCAAGAGAGCGAGAGTTGCACCCCTTCTGAAGAAACCTACACTCGATCCCTCCGATGTCAACAACTACAGACCAGTATCCCTTCTTTCTTTTCTCTCCAAAACTCTTGAACGTGCCGTCCTTGGCCAGCTCTCCCGCTATCTCTCTCAGAATGACCTTCTTGATCCAAATCAGTCAGGTTTCAAGACTAGTCATTCAACTGAGACTGCTCTTCTCTGCATCACGGAGGCGCTCCGCACTGCTAAAGCTAACTCTCTCTCCACTGCTCTCATCCTTCTAGACCTATCGGCTGCCTTCGATACTGTGAACCATCAGATCCTCCTCTCCACCCTCTCCGAGTTGGGCATCTCCGGCGCGGCCCACGCTTGATTGCGTCCTACCTGACAGGTCGCTCCTACCAGGTGGCGTGGCGAGAATCTGTCTCCTCGCCACGCGCTCTCACCACTGGTGTCCCCCAGGGCTCTGTTCTAGGCCCTCTCCTATTCTCGCTATACACCAAGTCACTTGGCTCTGTCATAACCTCACATGGTCTCTCCTATCATTGCTATGCAGACGACACACAATTAATCTTCTCCTTTCCCCCTTCTGATGACCAGGTGGCGAATCGCATCTCTGCATGTCTGGCAGACATATCAGTGTGGATGACGGATCACCACCTCAAGCTGAACCTCGGCAAGACGGAGCTGCTCTTCCTCCCGGGGAAGGACTGCCCGTTCCATGATCTCGCCATCACGGTTGACAACTCCATTGTGTCCTCCTCCCAGAGCGCTAAGAACCTTGGCGTGATCCTGGACAACACCCTGTCGTTCTCAACCAACATCATGGCGGTGGCCCGTTCCTGTAGGTTCATGCTCTACAACATCCGCAGAGTACGACCCTGCCTCACACAGGAAGCGGCGCAGGTCCTAATCCAGGCACTTGTCATCTCCCGTCTGGATTACTGCAACTCGCTGTTGGCTGGGCTCCCTGCCTGTGCCATTAAACCCCTACAACTCATCCAGAACGCCGCAGCCCGTCTGGTGTTCAACCTTCCCAAGTTCTCTCACGTCACCCCGCTCCTCCGCTCTCTCCACTGGCTTCCAGTTGAAGCTCGCATCCGCTACAAGACCATGGTGCTTGCCTACGGAGCTGTGAGGGGAACGGCACCGCAGTACCTCCAGGCTCTGATCAGGCCCTACACCCAAGCAAGGGCACTGCGTTCATCCACCTCTGGCCTGCTCGCCTCCCTACCATTGAGGAAGTACAGTTCCCGCTCAGCCCAGTCAAAACTGTTCGCTGCTCTGGCCCCCCAATGGTGGAACAAACTCCCTCACGACGCCAGGACAGCGGAGTCAATCACCACCTTCCGGAGACACCTGAAACCCCACCTCTTCAAGGAATACCTAGGATAGGATAAGTAATCCTTCTCACCACCCCCCTTAATGATTTAGATGCACTATTGTAAAGTGGCTGTTCCACTGGATGTCAGAAGGTGAATTCACCAATTTGTAAGTCGCTCTGGATAAGAGCGTCTGCTAAATGACTTAAATGTAAATGTAAATTATTTATTTATTTTCTTCCATAAACTCATCTTCAAAACATTCTCCTGCAACCCGCCTCACCAATTTATATATATTTTTAAAGAAAGTATTATTTACCTCAAATCTGTAATCCTCCATAGAAGCTAACCAGAAGCTAGCCAGAAGCTAACCAGAAGCTAGCCAGAAGCTAATCCAGAAGCTAGCCTGAAGCTAACCAGAAGCTAATCAGAAGCTAGTTAGCTTCTTTACTGGCTAATCGTTAGTATTCAGCTAACCACGGTTTGTGGTCATCAGCTATCCTTTAGCTCGAAAATCTATCGCCAATTTTGTACAGCGTGGCTCGGACCGGAAACATACCGGACCTATTTTTCTCTCCAGGTCCCTGGATTTCAACCGCAAACTCTGGACATTTATACCTGGATCTCGCATGTTTACTCCTAGCTAGCTGCTATCCATGTGACTATCGGCTTATGTCGATTCCGGAGCAAACATCAATTATTCCGGAGCTAGCCAGCTAAAGAGTTCCATCAGCCACTCCTGGGCTACAAATCACCTATCCGGACCCGTTTTACTGCCAATGCGGAGCCCCACCGGGCCTTCACAACTGGAAGTTGTCTGCCCGAGGGTGTTATCCGGCTGGCTCCTCCATCGCGACGTTACCTGAACGCCCATCTGCGGTCCGCTTATCGTTAGCTGTCTTATCGGCTGCTATCTGAATAGACCTATCGGACAATTTATTATTTTTTTTCTTATTTTTTTTCTTCTTGGGCATCTAACTATATCTATTGTTTTTTTTGCGAATTGGATTGATCCCCTCTACCACACGGAACACCACTAATCCTACCGATGGAAACGTACAAGGTGGCTAAAAACAGACCTCCATCCTATGCTAGCTTGCTACCGATAGCCCGGCTAGCTGTCTGAATCACTGTGACCCCAACCAACCTCACAACTCACTGGAGCCTTTTAATCACTCGACTAAGCATGCCTCTCTTTAATGTCAATATGCCTTGTCCATTGCTGTTCTGGTTAGTGTTTATTGGCTTATTTCACTGTAGAGCCTCGAGTCCTGCTCACTATACCTTATCCAACCTATTAGATCCACCACCAACACATGCGATGACATCTCCTGGTTTCAATGGTGTTTCTAGAGACAATATCTCTCTCATCATCACTCAATACCTAGGTTTACCTCCACTGTATTCACATCCTACCATACCTTTGTCTGTACATTATACCTTGAAGCTATTTTATCGCCCCAAGAAACCTCCTTTTACTCTCTGTTCTAGACGACCAATTCTTATTGCTTTTAGCCATACCCTCATCCTACTCCTCCTCTGTTCCTCTGGTGATGTAGAGGTGAATCCAGGCCCTGCAGTGCCTAGCTCCACTCCTATTCCCCAGGCGCTCTCTTTCGATGACTTCTGTAACCGTATAGCCTTGGTTTCATGCATGTTAACATTAGAAGCCTCCTCCCTAAGTTTGTTTTATTCACTGCTTTAGCACACTCTGCCAACCCGGCTGTTCTAGCTGTGTCTGAATCCTGGCTTAGGAAGACCACCAAAAATTGTGAAATTTTCATCCCAAACTACAACATTTTCAGACAAGATAGAACTGCCAAAGGGGGTGGTGTTGCAATCTACTGCAAAGATAGCCTGCAGAGTTCTGTCCCACTATCCAGGTCTGTACCCAAACAATTTGAACTTCTACTTTTTAAAATCCACCTCTCGAAAAAAGTCTCTCACCGTTGCCACCTGCTATATACCACCCTCTGCCCCCAGCTGTGCTCTGGACACCATATGTGAACTGATTGCCCCCCATCTATCTTCAGAGCTCGTGCTGGTAGGCGACCTAAACTGGAACATGCTTAACACCCCAGCCACCCTACAATCTAAGCTTGATGCCTTCAATCTCACACAAATTATCTATGAACCTACCAGGTACCTCCCCAAAGCCTTAAACACAGGCACCCTCATAGATATCATCCTAACCAACTTGCCCTCTATATACACCTCTGCTGTCTTCAACCAAGATCTCAGCGATCACTGCCTCATTGCCTGCATCCGTAATGGGTCAGCGGTCAAACGATCTCCACTCATCACTGTCAAACGCTCCCTGAAACACTTCAGCGAGCAGGCCTTTCTAATCAACCTGGCCGGGGTATCTTGGAAGGATATTGATCTCACCCCGTCAGTAGAGGATGCCTGGTTATTTTTTTAAATTCCTTCCTAACCATCTTAAATAAGCATGCCCCATTCAAGAAATGTAGAACCAGGAACAGATATAGCCCTTGGTTCTCCCCAGACTTGACTGCCCTTAACCAACACAAAAACATCCTATGGCATTCTGCATTAGCATCGAACAGCCCCCGTGATATGCAGCTGTTCAGGGAAGCTAGAAACCATTATACACAGGCAGTTAGAAAAGCCAAGGCTAGCTTTTTCAATCAGAAATTTGCTTCCTGCAACACTGACTCAAAAAAGTTCTGGGACACTGTAAAGTCTATGGAGAATAAGAACACCTCCTACCAGCTGCTCACTGCACTGAAGATAGGAAACACTGTCACCACTGATAAATCCACTATAATTGAGAATTTCAATAAGCATTTTTCTACGGCTGGCCATGCTTTCCACCTGGCTACCCCTACCCCGGTCAACAGCACTGCACCCCCCACAGCAACTCGCCCAAGCCTTCCCCATTTCTCCTTCTCCCAAGTCCAGTCAGCTGATGTTCTGAAAGAGCGGCAAAATCTGGACCCCTACAAATCAGCCGGGCGAGACAAACTGGACCCTTTCTTTCTAAAATTATCTGCCGAAATTGTTGCCACCCCTATTACTAGCCTGTTCAACCTCTCTTTCGTGTCGTCTGAGATTCCCAAAGATTGGAAAGCAGCTGCGGTCATCCCCCACTTCAAAGGGGGGGACAATCTTGACCCAAACTGCTACAGATCTATATATAATCCTACCCTGCCTTTCTAAGGTCTTCGAAAGCCAAGTCAACAAACAGATTACCGACCATTTCAAATCTCACCATACCTTCTCTGCTATGCAATCTGGTTTCAGAGCTGGTCATGGGTGCACCTCAGCCACGCTCAAGGTCCTAAACGATATCTTAACCGCCATCGATAAGAAACATTACTGTGCAGCCGTATTCATTGACCTTGCCAAGGCTTTCGACTCTGTCAATCACCACATCCTCATCGGCAGACTCGACAGCCTTGGTTTCTCAAATGATTGCCTCGTCTGGTTCACCAACTACTTCTCTGATAGAGTTCAGTGTATCAAATCGGAGGGTCTGCTGTCCGGACCTCTGGCAGTCTCTATGGGGTTGCCACAGGGTTCAATTCTTGGACCGACTCTCTTCTCTGTATACATCAATGATGTCGCTCTTGCTGCTGGTGAGTCTCTGATCCACCTCTACGCAGACTACACCATTCTGTATACTTCTGGCCCTTCTTTGGACACTGTTTTAACAACCCTCCAGGCAAGCTTCAATGCCATACAACTCTCCTTCTGTGGCCTCCAATTGCTCTTAAATACAAGTAAAGCTAAATGCATGCTCTTCAACCGATCGCTGCCTGCACCTGCCCGCCTGTCCAACATCACTACTCTGGACGGCTCTGACTTAGAATACGTGAACAACTACAAATACCTAGGTGTCTGGTTAGACTGTAAACTCTCCTTCCAGACCCACATCAAACATCTCCAATCCAAAGTTAAATCTAGAATTGGCTTCCTATTTTGCAACAAAGCATCCTTCACTCATGCTGCCAAACATACCCTTGTAAAACTGAACATCCTACCAATCCTCGACTTCGGCGATGTCATTTACAAAATAGCCTCCAATACCCTACTCAACAAATTGAATGCAGTCTATCACAGTGCAATCCATTTTGTCACCAAAGCCCCATATAATACCCACCATTGCGACCTGTATGCTCTCGTTGGCTGGCCCTCGCTTCATACTCGTCGCCAAACCCACTGGCTCTATGTCATCTACAAGACCCTGCTTGGTAAAGTCCCCCCTTATCTCAGCTCGCTGGTCACCATAGCATCACCCACCTGTAGCACACGCTCCAGCAGGTATATCTCTCTGGTCACCCCCAAAATCAATTCTTTCTTTGGCCGCCTCTCCTTCCAGTTCTCTGCTGCCAATGACTGGAACGAACTACAAAAATCTCTGAAACTGGAAACACTTATCTCCCTCACTAGCTTTAAGCATCAACTGTCAGAGCAGCTCACAGATTACTGCACCTGTACATAACCCACCTATAATTTAGCCCAAACAACTACCTCTTTCCCTACTGTATTTATTTAATTAATTTATTTATTTTGCTCCTTTGCACCCCATTATTTTTATTTCTACTTTGCACATTCTTCCACTGCAAATCTACCATTCCAGTGTTTTACTTTCTATATTGTATTTACTTTGCCACCATGGCCTTTTTTTGCCTTTACCTCCCTTATCTCACCTCATTTGCTCACATCGTATATAGACTTGTTTATACTGTATTATTGACTGTATGTTTGTTTTACTCCATGTGTAACTCTGTGTCGTTGTATGTGTCGAACTGCTTTGCTTTATCTTGGCCAGGACGCAATTGTAAATGAGAACTTGTTCTCAACTTGCCTACCTGGTTAAATAAAGGTGAAATAAATAAATAAAATAAACACACTATTCCCTAATATACTAATACTAGCTAGGCTACACCTGCCTTTTCATCTTAGGTAGACACTCGCACGACATGTCCCCATGCCCCCCTAATAAAAGCCCAGATATTCTCCTCAGACAGACAGACAGTCACAACACCAGTCTCCAGCACTAACAGCAGTACTGCAGTGGTTTCAGAGTTCAACACCAACACCCCTCTGTAGCAATACATCTGACAGGCTACTGTACTGTGTGTCTCTATGTGAGTGTGTTTTGTGCTGTCTTCTCCCTGAGTCATTAGGACAGTGTCACACAACACAGGACTAAGATACAGTAACACACAGACAGTGAGGGGGCTGGACAGTAGATGCAGTATCTGGAGTGTCCAGTTTGAGTGCCTGGACTATGTGTCTCTATGTGAGTGTGTTTTGTGCTGTCTTCTCCCTGAGTCATTAGGACAGTGTCACACAACACAGGACTAAGATACAGTAACACACAGACAGTGAGGGGGCTGGACAGTAGATGCAGTATCTGGAGTGTCCAGTTTGAGTGCCTGGACTGTGTGTCTCTATGTGAGTGTGTTTTGTGCTGTCTTCTCCCTGAGTCATTAGGACAGTGTCACACAACACAGGACTAAGATACAGTAACACACAGACAGTGAGGGGGCTGGACAGTAGATGCAGTATCTGGAGTGTCCAGTTTGAGTGCCTGGACTGTGTGTCTCTATGTGAGTGTGTTTTGTGCTGTCTTCTCCCTGAGTCATTAGGACAGTGTCACACAACACAGGACTAAGATACAGTAACACACAGACAGTGAGGGGGCTGGACAGTAGATGCAGTATCTGGAGTGTCCAGTTTGAGTGCCTGGACTGTGTGTCTCTATGTCAAATCAAATCAAATCAAATCAGTACATTGATATCTCAAAGTGCTGTACAGAAACCCAGCCTAAAACCCCAAACAGCAAGCAATGCAGGTGTGTGTAGGAAAAACTCTAGAAAAGCCAAAACCTAGGAAGAAACCTAGAGAGGAACCAGGCTATGTGGGGTGGCCAGTCCTCTTCTGGCTGTGCCGGGTAGAGATTATAACAGAACATGGCCAAGATGTTCAAATGTTCATAAATGACCAGCATGGTCGAATAATAATAAGGCAGAACAGTTGAAACTGGAGCAGCAGCACGGCCAGGTGGACTGGGGACAGCAAGGAGTCATCATGTCAAGTAGTCCTGGGGCATGGTCCTAGGGCCGCGGTTCAGTTGAAACTGGAGCAGCAGCACGGCCAGGTGGACTGGGGACAGCAAGTCATCATGTCAGGTAGTCCTGGGGCATGGTCCTAGGGCTCAGGTCCTCCGAGAGAGAGAAGGAGAGAATTAGAGAACGCACACTTAGATTCACACAGGACACCTGGACAGGAGAAGTACTCCAGATATAACAAACTGACCCCAGCCCCCCGACACATAAACTACTGCAGCATAAATACTGAAGGCTGAGACAGGAGGGGTCAGGAGACACTGTGGCCCCACCCGAGGACACCCCGGACAGGGCCAAACAGGAAGGATATAACCCCACCCACTATGCCAAAGCACAGCCCCCACACCACTGGAGGGATATCTTCAACCACCAACTTACCATCCTGAGACAAAGCTGAGTATAGCCCGCAAAGATCTCCGCCACGGCACAACCCAAGGGGGGCGGACAGGATGACCACATCAGTGAATCAACCCACTCAGGTGACGCACCCCTCAGGGACGGCATGAGAGAGCCCCAGCAAGCCAGTGACCCAGCCCCTGTAATAGGGTTAGAGGCAGAGAATCCCAGTGGAAAGAGGGGAACCGGCCAGGCAGAGACAGCAAGGGTGGTTCGTTGCTCCAGAGCCTTTCCGTTCACCCTCCCACTCCTGGGCCAGACTACACTCAATCATATGACCCACTGAAGAGATGAGTCTTCAGTAAAGACTTAAAGGTTGAGACCGAGTTTGCGTCTCTGACAGGCAGACCGTTCCATAAAAATGGAGCTCTATAGGAGAAAGCCCTGCCTCCAGCTGTTTGCTTAGAAATTCTAGGGACAATTAGGAGGCCTCGTCTTGTGACCGTAGCGTACGTGTAGGTATGTACGGCAGGACCAAATCAGAGAGATAGGTAGGAGCAAGCCCATGCAATGCTTTGTAGGTTAGCAGTGTCAGCCCTTGCTTTGACAGGAAGCCAGTGTAGGAGGCTAGCACTGGAGTAATATGATCAAATTTTTTGGTTCTAGTCAGCCGTATTTAGCACTAACTGAAGTTTATTTAGTGCTTTATATGGAAAGTAGAGCATTGCAGTAGTCTAACCTAGAAGTGACAAAAGCATGGATTATGTGAGTGTGTTTTGTGCTGTCTTCTCCCTGAGTCATTAGGACAGTGTCACACAACACATGACTAAGATACAGTAACACACAGACAGTGAGGGGGCTGGACAGTAGATGCAGTATCTGGAGTGTCCAGTTTGAGTGCCTGGACTGTGTGTCTCTATGTGAGTGTGTTTTGTGCTGTCTTCTCCCTGAGTCATTAGGACATTGTCACACAACACAGGACTAAGATACAGTAACACACAGACAGTGAGGGGGCTGGACAGTAGATGCAGTATCTGGAGTGTCCAGTTTGAGTGCCTGGACTGTGGAGGGAGAGTCCCCTCCCTCATTTTCATTGGTTGCTCAATCCTACTGCTACTTCCTGTTTCCTGGTCCAATCAGAGTGTCTCAGGAACAGGACAGTGTAGGTAGGTATTCCCTAGTGAGATGGTGTCATGTGACAGGGATGGAGAGTGGTCCATAGGATGTCCTGCTACAGCCCTGCAGCTCTGAGCATACCCCATCCCCTAGCATGTCTCTCCCACTACGTGTGTGTGTGTGTGTGTGTGTGTGTGTGTGTGTGTGTGTGTGTGTGTGTGTGTGTGTGTGTGTGTGCGAACAAAATGCAGCTAGGTCCCCTCTGTCTGCAGTAAAGTGGGGAGCATACAGTATGAACAGCATCACATTGTGTATGTATGAACCTGAGGTTAAGAGAGAGAGAGTACAGAGAGGGAGAGAGAGAAAGAGGGAGACAGAGAGAAGGAGAGAGACAGAGAGAGGAGGGAGAGAGACAGAGAGAAGGAGAGAGAGAAAGAGAGAGACAGAGAGAAGGAGAGAGAGAGAGAGAGAGAGAACGAGAGAGACAGAGAGAAGGAGAGAGAGAGAGAGAGACAGAGAGCGAGAGAGAAAGAGAGGAGAGAGAGAGAGAGAGAGGGAGAGAGAGAGCGAGAAAGAGAGAGAGAAAGATAGAGACAGAGAGAAGGAGAGAGATAGAGAGAGAGGGAGAGAGAGAAAGAGAGAGACAGAGAGAAGGAGAGAGAGAGAACGAGTACATAGAGGTAGAGAGAGAAAGAGAGAAGGAGAGCAACAGAGAGGAGAGAGAGACAGAGAGAAGGAGAGAGAAAGAGAGAAGGAGAGCGAGAAAGAGAGAGACAGAGAGAAGGAGAGAGGGTGAGAAAGAGAGAGACAGAGAGAAGGAGAGAGAGACAGAGAGAAGGAGAGAGAGAAAGAGAGAGAGAGAGGAGGGAGGGGGTAAGTGAGAGAGGTAATGGGATTCGCTTGGGGAGTAGAGCCAGGTGTGAAAAAAAGCTTCCTCTCTCTCCCTCTCTTTCTCTCTCCTGTCCTATACTGCAGAAAAATAGAAGAGGTAGAACCACAGAGCTGGCTGTCAGAGTGGTGCTGAGAGAGGAGAGGAGAGGACAGGAGAGGAGAGGAGAGAGAAGGAGAGGAGAGGTAGAAACACAGAGCAGGCTGTCAGAGTGGTGCTGAGAGAGGAGAGGAGGAGAGCAGAGGAGAGGAGAGGAGAGGAGAGGAGAGGAGAGGAGAGAGAGAGAAGAAGAGAAGAGAAGAGGAGAGGAGAGGAGAGGAGAGGAGGGAAGAGAAGAGAAGAGAAGAGGAGAGGAGATGAGAGGAGAGAAGAGAGAAGGAGAGGAGAGGAGAGGAGAGAAGAGACAAGGAGAGGAGAGGAGAGGAGAGAAAAGGAGAGGAGAGGTAGAACCACAGAGCTGGCTGTCAGAGTGGTGCTGAGAGAGGAGAGGAGAGAGAGGAGAGGAGAGAGAAGGAGAGGAGAGGTAGAACCACAGAGCTGGCTGTCAGTGGT
The DNA here is from genome assembly GCF_036934945.1 of Oncorhynchus masou masou. Taxonomy (NCBI): domain Eukaryota; kingdom Metazoa; phylum Chordata; class Actinopteri; order Salmoniformes; family Salmonidae; genus Oncorhynchus; species Oncorhynchus masou. Next base: position 12,885,603 of record NC_088241.1, on the reverse strand, counting down.
GCTGAGAGAGGAGAGGAGAGGAGAGGAGGAGAGGAGAGGAGAGGAGAGGAGAGGAGAGGAGAGGAGGGAGGAGAGGAGAGGAGAGGAGAGGAGAGAAGAGAAGAGAAGAGAAGAGAAGAGGAGAGGAGAGGAGAGGAGAGAGGAGGAGAGGTAGAAACATGGAGCTGGCTGTCAGAGTGGTGCTGAGAGATGAGAGGAGAGAAGAGAGAAGGAGAGGTAGAAACACGGACCTGGCTGTCAGAGTGGTGCTGAAAGAGGAGAGGAGAGAGGAGGAGAGGAGAGAGGAGGAGAGGATAGGATAGGAGAGGTTGAAACACAGAGCAGGCTGTCAGAGTGGTGCTGAGAGATGAGATGAGAGGAGAGGAGAGG